>NW_027040487.1:27111-59184 GCF_034236695.1 Oncorhynchus nerka
GACCAGTCTGCTGCCCTACATAGTGATATGGAGCGGACACTGCTACATAGTGATATAGATGGGACTAGTCTGCTTTCCCTACATGGTGATATAGATAGGGACAGTCAACATACCACATAGTGATATAGATGGGACAGTCTGCTGCCCTACATAGTGATATAGATGGCACCAGTCTGCTGCCCTACATAGTGATATAGATGAGACCAGTCTGCTGCCCTACATAGTGATATAGATGGGACCAGTCTGCTGCCCTACATAGTGATATAGATGAGACCAGTCTGCTGCCCTACATAGTGATATAGATGGGACCAGTCTGCTGCCCCTACATAGTGATATAGATGAGACCAGTCTGCTGCCTACATAGTGATATAGATGAGACCAGTCTGCTGCCCTACATAGTGATATAGATGGGACCAGTCTGCTGCCCTACCTAGTGATATAGATGGGACCAGTCTGCTGCCCACCTACCTGGTGATATAGATGGGACCAGTCTGTTGCCCTACATGAGTGATATAGATGGGACCAGTCTGTTGCCCTACATAGTGATATAGCTGGGACCAGTCTGCTACCCCTGACATAGTGATATAAATGGGACCAGTGTAGGGCTGCAGGCACCCTGAATAGAAAGTGTAGAGAGGCCCCTGTTAGAGTGTAGAGAGCAGGTACTAGTGGTTAGAGTGTAGGGGGTGGCAGGCACCCTAGTGGTTAGAGATGTAGGGAGGCAGGTACCCTAGGGTTAGAGGGTGGCCAGGGTGGCAGGTACCCTAGTGGTTAGAGTGTAGGGGTGGCAGGTACCTAGTGGTTAGAGTGTAGGGAGGCAGATAGTCTAGGGGGAGGCAGGTAGTCTAGTGGTTAGAGTGTAGGGGTGGCAGGATAACCTCTAGTGGTTAGAGTGTAGGGTGGCAGGCACCCTAGTGGTTAGAGTGTAGGGGAGGCAGGTACCCTAGTGGTTAGAGTGTAGGGGTGGCAGGTACCTAGTGGTTAGAGTGTAGGGGGTGGTACCCAGTGGTTTAGTGTGGGAGGGCAGGAGGCTAGTGTGGTTAGAGTGTAGGGGTGGCAGGCACCTAGTGGTTAGAGTGTAGGGGTGGTAGATAGTCTAGTATAGAGTGTAGTGGGAGGCAGGTAGTCTAGTGGTTAGAGTGTAGGGGTGGCAGGTAACCTAGTGGTTAGAGAATGTAGGGGAGGCAGGTAACAGATGGTTAGAAGTGTAGGGGAGGCAGGTAGTCTAGTGGTTAGAGATGTAGGGGAGGCAGGTACCCTAGTGGTTAGAGTGTAGGGAGGCAGGTACCCTAGTGGTTGGAGTGTAGGGGAGGCAGGAGGCTAGTGGTTAGAGTGTAGGGGTGGCAGGTTATTTCTAGTGGTTAGAGTGTAGGGGTGGCAGGTACCCTAGTGTGAATGTTAGAGTGGTTAGAGATGTAGGAGGCAAGGTACCCTAGTGGTTAGAGTGTAGGGGTGGCATGCAGTCTAGTGGTTAGAAGTGTAGGGAGGCAGGTAGTCGAGTGGTTGGGGGAGTGTAGGGGTGGCAGGTACCCTAGTGGTTGGTGTAGGAGGCAGGTACCCTGGTGGTTGGAGTAGGGGAGGCAGGTAGGCTAGTGGTTAGAGTGCAGGGGGTGGCAGGTACCCTAGTGGTTAGAGTGTAGGGGAGGCAGGTACCCTAGTGGTTAGAGTGTAGGGGAGGCAGGTAGTCTAGTGGTTAGAGTGTAGGGGAGGCAGGTAGGCTAGTGGTTAGAGTGTAGGGTGGCAGGCAACTTAGTGGTTAGAGTGTAGGGAGGCAGGTACCCTAGTGGTTAGAGTGTAGGGGTGGCAGGCACCTAGTGGTTAGAGAATGTAGGGGAGGCAGGTAGTCTAGTGGTTAGAGTGTAGGGGAGGCAGGTACCTAGTGGTTGGAGTGTAGGGGAGGCAGGTTGGCTAGTGGTTAGAGTGTAGGGGTGGCAGGTACCTAGTGGTTAGAGTGTAGGGGTGGCAGGCACCCTAGTGGTTAGAGTGTGTAGGGGAGGCAGGCACCTAGTGGTTAGAGTGTAGGGGTGGCAGGCAGTCCAGTGGTTAGAGTGTAGGGAGGCAGGTAGAGTCTAGTGGTTAGAGTGTAGGGGTGGCAGGTACCTAGTGGTTAGAGTGTGAGGGGGAGGCAGGGACAGGTACCCTAGTGGTTGGAGTATAGGGGAGGCAGGTAGGCTAGTGGTTAGAGTGTAGGGGTGGCAGGTAACTTAGTGGTTAGAGTGTAGGGAGGCAGGTACCTAGTGGTTAGAGTGTAGGTGGCAGGTACCCTAGTGGTTAGATGTAGGGGAGGCAGGCACCCTAGTGGTTAGAGTGTAGGGGAGGCAGGTACCTAGTGGTTAGAGTGTAGGGGGGCAGGCACCTAGTGGTTAGAGTGCAGAGGAGGCAGGGGTAGTCTAGTGGTTAGAGTGTAGGGGTGGCAGGTACCTAGTGGTTAGAGTGTAGGGGAGGCAGGCACCTAGTGGTTGGAGTGTAGGGGTGGCAGGTAGGGCTAGTGGTTAGAGTGTAGGGGTGGCAGGTACCTAGTGGTTAGAGTGTAGGGTGGCAGGTACCCTAGTGGTTAGAGTGTAGGGGTGGCAGGCACCTAGTGGTTAGAGTGTAGGGGAGGCAGGTAGTCTAGTGGTTAGAGTGTAGGGGTGGCAGGTACCCCTAGTGGTTAGAGTGTAGGGAGGCAGGTACCCTAGTGGTTGGAGAGTGTAGGGGTGGCAGGCACCCTAGTGGTTAGAGTGTAGGGAGGCAGGTACCCTAGTGGTTAGAGTGTAGGGAGGCAGGTACCTAGTGGTTAGAGTGTAGGGGTGGCAGGGAGGCTCTAGTGGTTAGAGTGTAGGGGAGGCAGGTACCCTAGTGGTTAGAGTGTAGGGAGTGGCAGGTACCCTAGTGGTTAGAGTGTGGGGAGGCAGGTAGGCTATTGGTTAGAGTGTAGGGGTGGCAGGTACCCTAGTGGTTAGAGTGTAGGGGAGGCAGGTACCCTAGTGGTTAGAGTGTAGGGGGTGGCAGGCACCCTAGTGGTTAGAGTGTAGGGTGGCAGGTACCCTAGTGGTTAGAGTGTAGGGGAGGCAGGCACCCTAGTGGTTAGAGTGTAGGGGAGGCAGGTACCTAGTGGTTAGAGTGTAGGGGTGGCAGGTACCCTAGTGGTTAGAGTGTAGGGGAGGCAGGTACCCTAGTGGTTAGAGTGTAGGGGTGGCAGGTACCCTAGTGGTTAGAGTGTAGGGGAGGCAGTGGTTGGGTACCTAGTGGTTAGGAGTGTAGGGGGGGTGGCAGGTACCCTAGTGGTTAGAGTGTGGGGAGGCAGGTACCCTAGTGGTTAGAGTGTAGGGGAGGCAGGTACCTAGTGGTTAGAGTGTAGGGGAGGCAGGTACCCTAGTGGTTAGAGTGTAGGGGTGGCAGGTCTCCCTAGTGGTTAGAGTGTAGGGAGGCAGGTAGGCTAGTGGTTAGAGTGTAGGGGTGGCAGGCACCTAGTGGTTAGAGTGTAGGGAGGCAGGTACCCTAGTGGTTAGAGTGTAGGGCAGGCTAGTGGTTGTAGGTAGAAAGCTGTCCCTAGTGGTTAGAGTGTAGGGGTGGCAGGTACCCTAGTGGTTAGAGTGTAGGGATGCAGGTACCCTAGTGGTTGGAGTGTAGGGAGGCAGGTACCTAGTGGTTAGAGTGTAGGGAGGCAGGTACCCTAGTGGTTAGAGTGTAGGGGTGGCAGGCACCTAGTGGTTAGAGTGTAGGGGAGGCAGGTACCCTAGTGGTTAGAGTGTAGGGGAGGCAGGCACCCTAGTGGTTGGAGTGTAGGGAGGCAGGTAGGCTAGTGGTTAGAGTGTAGGGGTGGCAGGCACCTAGTGGTTAGAGTGTAGGGGAGGCAGGTAGTCTAGTGGTTAGAGTGTAGGGGTGGCAGGTACCCTAGTGGTTAGAGTGTAGGGAGGCAGGTACCTAGTGGTTAGAGTGTAGGGGAGGCAGGTACCCTAGTGGTTGGAGTGTAGGGAGGCAGGTAGGCTAGTGGTTAGAGTGTAGGGGTGGCAGGTACCCTAGTGGTTAGAGTGTAGGGGTGGCAGGTACCCTAGTGGTTAGGAGGTAGGGGCAGGCACCTAGTGGTTAGAGTGTAGGGGAGGCAGGTAGGCTAGTGGTTAGCGTGTAGGGGAGGCAGGTAGGCTAGTGGTTAGAGTGTAGGGGAGGCAGGTACCCTAGTGGTTAGAGTGTAGGGGTGGCAGGTAACCTAGTGGTTAGAGTGTAGGGGAGGCAGGTACCCTAGTGGTTGGAGTATAGGGGAGGCAGGTAGGCTAGTGGTTAGAGTGTAGGGGTGGCAGGTACCCTAGTGGTTAGAGTGTAGGGGAGGCAGGTAACCTAGTGGTTAGAGTGTAGGGGAGGCAGGTACCTAGTGGTTGGAGTGTAGGGGGAGGCAGGTAGGCTAGTGGTTAGAGTGTAGGGGTGGCAGGTACCTAGTGGTTAGAGTGTAGGGGTGGCAGGTACCTAGTGGTTAGAGTGTAGGGAGGCAGGCACCCTAGTGGTTAGAGTGTAGGGGAGGCAGGTAGTCTAGTGGTTAGAGTGTAGGGGAGCAGGTAGGCTAGTGGTTAGAGTGTAGGGGTGGCAGGTACCCTAGTGGTTAGAGTGTAGGGGTCAGGTAACCTAGTGGTTAGAGTGTAGGGGACCCCCAGGTACCTAGTGGTTGGAGTATAGGGAGGCAGGTAGGCTAGTGGTTAGGGGTGGCAGTGTAGTGGTTAGGTGAGGCAGGTACCCTAGTGGTTAGAGTGTAGGGGAGGCAGGTACCCTAGTGGTTAGAGTGTAGGGGAGGCAGGTACCCTAGTGGTTGGAGTGTTGGTCCAGTAACCGAAAGGTTGCAAGATCGAATCCCTGAGCTGACAAGGTACAAATATTTTGTTCTGCCCCTGAATAACGCAGAAACCCCACTGTCTCTTTACTCTGCCCCTGAACAGGCATGTCCCACTGTCTCTAGGCCGTCACTGAAATAAGAATTTGTTCTTAACTGACTTGCCTAAATAAAGGTACTAATGAAATGTCCTTACAGCTGAGAGCCTCAGTAAAATAGAAGCTGTCCCCTCACCTTTTCTGATAGAGAATGAAATGTCCTGACAGCTGAGAGCCTCAGTAAAATAGAAGCTGTCCCCTCACCTTTTCTGATAGAGAATGAAATGTCCTGACAGCTGAGAGCCTCAGTAAAATAGAAGCTGTCCCCCCACCTTTTCTGATAGAGAATGAAATGTCCTGACAGCTGAGAGCCTCAGTAAAATAGAAGCTGTCCCCCCACCTTTTCTGATAGAGAATGAAATGTCCTGACAGCTGAGAGCCTCAGTAAAATAGAAGCTGTCCCCCCACCTTTTCTGATAGAGAATGAAATGTCCTGACAGCTGAGAGCCTCAGTAAAATAGAAGCTGTCCCCCACCTTTTCTGATAGAGAATGAAATGTCCTGACAGCTGAGAGCCTCAGTAAAATAGAAGCTGTCCCCCCCACCTTTTCTGATAGAGAATGAAATGTCCTGACAGCTGAGAGCCTCAGTAAAATAGAAGCTGTCCCCCCACCTTTTCTGATAGAGAATGAAATGTCCTGACAGCTGAGAGCCTCAGTAAAATAGAAGCTGTCCCCCACCTTTTCTGATAGAGAATGAAATGTCCTGACAGCTGAGAGCCTCAGTAAAATAGAAGCTGTCCCCTCACCTTTTCTGATAGAGAATGAAATGTCCTGACAGCTGAGAGCCTCAGTAAAATAGAAGCTGTCCCCCCACCTTTTCTGATAGAGAATGAAATGTCCTGACAGCTGAGAGCCTCAGTAAAATAGAAGCTGTCCCCCACCTTTTCTGATAGAGAATGAAATGTCCTGACAGCTGAGAGCCTCAGTAAAATAGAAGCTGTCCCCCACCTTTTCTGATAGAGAATGAAATGTCCTGACAGCTGAGAGCCTCAGTAAAATAGAAGCTGTCCCCCCCCACTTTCTGAGGTCATTAGAGAATGAAATGTCCTGACAGCTGAGAGCCTCAGTAAATTTAGAAGCTGCCCCCATTTTCTGATAGAGAATGAAATGTCCTGACAGCTGAGAGCCTCAGTAAAATAGAAGCTGTCCCCCACCTTTCTGATAGAGAAGTTACTGAAGCCTCAGTCTTACAGCTGAGAGCCTCAGATAAATAGAAGCTGTCCCCCCACCTTTTCTGATAGAGAATGAAATGTCCTAGAAGGTGAGAGCCTAAAGTAAAATAAACAGTGCCACCTTTTTTGATAGAAATGAAATTTTACAGCTGAGAGCCTCAGTAAAATGAAGTGTCCATGTTTTCTGATTGAGAATGAAATTCTGACAGCTGGAGCCTCAGTGTCTGTCACCTTCTCTATAAACAGTTGAAATGAGGACTGGATTCAGTACCAGACCCTGGTTTAAAACAGTTTGATGTTGTTGGGACTGGAGCATTTAAGACCCTGTCTGTCAGTCTCTAAAACAGTTTGATGTTGGGACTGGAGCACTCAGACCCTGTCTGTCCCCCAGTCTCTGAAAACAGTTTGATGTTGGGCTGGAGCACTGCCAGACCCTGTCTGTCAGTCTCTAAAACAGTTTGATGTTGGGACTGAGCCCTCCAGACCCTGTCTATCAGTCTCTAAAACAGTTTGATGTTGTTGGGACTGGAGCCCTACCAGACCCTGTCTCTGATAGAGAATGTCAGTCTCTAAAACAGTTTGATGAAAACATTTACTGGAGATTTTTAACCCTGATCTGCTCAGTCATTTAAAACAGTTTGATGTTGGGACAGGGCACTGCCAGACCCTGCATCTGTCAGTCTCTAAAACAGTTTGATGTTGCTGGGACTGGAGCACTACCAGACCCTGTCTGTCAGTCTCTAAAACAGTTTGATGTTGTTGGGACTGGAGCACTACCAGACCCTTTCTGTCAGTTTAAAACAGTTTGATGTTGGGACTGGGCATTCTGACCAGACCATGTCTGTCAGTCTCTAAAACAGTTTGATGTTGGGACTGGAGCACTGCCAGACCCTGTCTGTCAGTCTCTAAAACAGTTTGATGTTGGGTTGCCAGGGTCAGTCTCTAAAACAGTTTGATGTTGGGACTGGACTGCCAGACCCTGTCTGTCAGTCTCTAAAACAGTTTGATGTTGGGACTGGAGCACTGCCAGACCCTGTCTGTCAGTCTCTAAAACAGTTTGATGTTGGGACTGGAGCACTGCCAGACCCTGTCTGTCAGTCTCTAAAACAGTTTGATGTTGTTGGGACTGGAGCACTGCCAGACCCTGTCTGTCAGTCTCTAAAACAGTTTGATGTTGGGACTGGAGCACTGCCAGACCCTGTCTGTCAGTCTCTAAAACAGTTTGATGTTGTTGGGACTGGAGCACTACCAGACCCTGTCTGTCAGTCTCTAAAACAGTTTGATGTTGGGACTGGAGCACTACCAGACCCTGTCTGTCAGTCTCTAAAACAGTTTGATGTTGCTGGGACTGGAGCACTACCAGACCCTGTCTGTCAGTCTCTAAAACAGTTTGATGTTGTTGGGACTGGAGCACTACCAGACCCTGTCTGTCAGTCTCTAAAACAGTTTGATGTTGGGACTGGAGCACTGCCAGACCCTGTCTGTCAGTCTCTAAAACAGTTTGATGTTGGGACTGGAGCACTACCAGACCCTGTCTGTCAGTCTCTAAAACAGTTTGATGTTGGGACTGGAGCACTACCAGACCCTGTCTGTCAGTCTCTAAAACAGTTTGATGTTGGGACTGGACCACTACCAGACCATGTCTGTCAGTCTCTAAAACAGTTTGATGTTGGGACTGGACCACTACCAGACCATGTCTGTCAGTCTCTAAAACAGGTTGATGTTGGGACTGGAGCTCTACCAGACCCTGTCTGTCAGTCTCTAAAACAGTTTGATGTTGCTGGGACTGGAGCCCTACCAGACCCTGTCTGTCAGATTCTAAAACAGTTTGATGTTGGGACTGGAGCACTGCCAGACCATGTCTGTCAGTCTCTAAAACAGTTTGATGTTGCTGGGACTGGAGCCCTACCAGACCCTGTCTGTCAGACCCTGTCTGTCAGTCTCTAAAACAGTTTAATGTTGGGACTGGACCACTACCAGACCCTGTCTGTCAGTCTCTAAAACAGTTTGATGTTGGGACTGGAGCCCTACCAGACCATGTCTGTCAGTCTCTAAAACAGTTTGTTGTTGGGACTGGACCACTACCAGACCCTGTCTGTCAGTCTCTAAAACAGTTTGATGTTGGGACTGGAGCCCTACCAGACCCTGTCTATCAGTCTCTAAAACAGTTTGATGTTGGGACTGGACCACTACCAGACCCTGTCTGTCAGTCTCTAAAACAGTTTGATGTTGGGACTGGAGCCCTACCAGACCCTGTCTGTCAGTCTGTAAAACAGTTTGATGTTGGGACTGGAGCCCTACCAGACCCTGTCTGTTGTCTCTAAAACAGTTTGATGTTGCTGGGACTGGAGCACTACCAGACCATGTCTGTCAGTCTCTAAAACAGTTTGTTGTTGGGACTGGACCACTACCAGACCCTGTCTATCAGTCTCTAAAACAGTTTGATGTTGGGACTGGAGCACTACCAGACCCTGTCTGTTGTCTCTAAAACAGTTTGATGTTGCTGGGACTGGAGCCCTACCAGACCCTGTCTGTCAGTCTGTAAAACAGTTTGATGTTGCTGGGACTGGAGCCCTACCAGACCCTGTCTGTCAGTCTCTAAAACAGTTTGATGTTGGGACTGGACCACTACCAGACCCTGTCTGTCAGTCTGTAAAACAGTTTGATGTTGGGACTGGAGCCCTACCAGACCCTGTCTGTTGTCTCTAAAACAGTTTGATGTTGTTGGGACTGGAGCACTACCAGACCCTGTCTGTCAGTCTGTAAAACAGTTTGATGTTGCTGGGACTGGAGCCCTACCAGACCCTGTCTGTCAGTCTGTAAAACAGTTTGATGTTGGGACTGGACCACTACCAGACCCTGTCTGTCAGTCTCTAAAACAGTTTGATGTTGGGACTGGACCACTACCAGACCCTGTCTGTCAGTCTCTAAAACAGTTTGATGTTGGGACTGGACCACTACCAGACCCTGTCTGTCAGTCTGTAAAACAGTTTGATGTTGGGACTGGAGCACTACCAGACCCTGTTTGTCAGTCTCTAAAACAGTTTGATGTTGGGACTGGAGCCCTACCAGACCCTGTCTGTCATTCTCTAAAACAGTTTGATGTTGGGACTGGAGCTCTACCAGACCCTGCCAGTCAGTCTCTAAAACAGGAAAGAATAGCATAGAGAACAGTCTATGACTTGGTGCATCGGTACAGCTTGCCGTGTGGTAGCAGAGAGAACAGTATATGACTTGGTGCATCGGTACAGCTTGCCGTGCGCTAGCAGAGAGAACAGTCTATGACTTGGTGCATCGGTAACGCTTGCCGTGCGCTAGCAGAGAGAACAGTCTATGACTTGGTGCATCGGTACAGCTTGCCGTGTGGTAGCAGAGAGAACAGTCTATGACTTGGTGCATCGGTACAGCTTGCCGTGCGCTAGCAGAGAGAACAGTCTATGACTAAGGCTTCCCTCCCACAACGCCTGGTATAGAGGTCCTGGATGGCAGGAAACTTATACAGTTTCTATAAAATCCCAGTTATTGATAAAAACAAGGTTTCGGCATCGCTGCGCCTTCTTCAGGGTCACTTTAGAGTCCTAAAACATGTTGTACAGTGTGTCCAGGCTTCTGACCCCTATGGCAACACATCTAACCTGTGTATTCATGGCCTATCATCAGGGATCTGCTGTGAGCTGTCGAGTTCAGCTAGCTGTCACCCCACCTCCCCTCGGTGATGTCAGATCTCTGGCTGGAACTGATCAGATCCATTACTACATTACATTAATCCTGGAGGCTACAAGGCTGTGGTTATAATGTCATACGATGGGCTCCTATTAAGGTTAGGAACACTTGTAGATGTAGAAACCATACTTTACAGCAGATTTGGTCAAATATATCAAATGTTGATACAAATTGTTTTGGAAGTGACTTTCACACAAACAAACCCTCTATAACTTTCATTGTCAATCCGCAGTTGAACCCTTTGCACTGGCTACTACCACTAGTCTGGACATGTGGTGATTTCTCACCCGTCTCCATGTGCAGACAGGAGTCCCTGCAGACAGGAGTCCCTCCAGACAGGAGTCCCTGCAGACAGGAGTCCCTGCAGACAGGAGTCCCTGCAGACAGGAGTCCCTCCAGACAGGAGTCCCTCCAGACAGGAGTCCCTCCAGACAGGAGTCCCTGCAGACAGGAGTCCCTCCAGACAGGAGTCCCTGCAGACAGGAGTCCCTCCAGACAGGAGTCCCTCCAGACAGGAGTCCCTCCAGACAGGAGTCCCTCCAGACAGGAGTCCCTGCAGACAGGAGTCCCTCGAGACAGGAGTCCCTCCAGACAGGAGTCCCTGCAGACAGGAGTCCCTGCAGACAGGAGTCCCTCCAGACAGGAGTCCCTGCAGACAGGAGTCCCTGCAGACAGGAGTCCCTCCAGACAGGAGTCCCTGCAGACAGGAGTCCCTGCAGACAGGAGTCCCTCCAGACAGGAGTCCCTGCAGACAGGAGTCCCTCCAGACAGGAGTCCCTCCAGACAGGAGTCCCTGCAGACAGGAGTCCCTCCAGACAGGAGTCCCTGTAGACAGGTGAACATGGTGATAAGGGTGTGGTAATAATAGATGTGTCCCTGTAGACAGGTGAACGTGGTGATAAGGGTGTGGTAATAATAGATGTGTCCCTGCAGACAGGTGAACGTGGTGATAAGGGTGTGGTAATAATAGATGTGTCCCTGTAGACAGGTGAACGTGGTGATAAGGGTGTGGTAATAATAGATGTGTCCCTGCAGACAGGTGAACGTGGTGATAAGGGTGTGGTAATAATAGATGTGTCCCTGCAGACAGGTGAACGTGGTGATAAGGGTGTGGTAATAATAGATGTGTCCCTGCAGACAGGTGAACGTGGTGATAAGGGTGTGGTAATAATAGATGTGTCAGGTGAACATGGTCACTATGGGTGTGGTTACTGATGTCCCTGAACAGGTGAACATTTCAACAGGAGTCCCTGTAGACAGGTGTCCCTGTAGACAGGTGTCCCTGCAGACAGGAGTCCCTGTAGACAGGAGTCCCTGTAGACAGGTGTCCCTGTAGACAGGAGTCCCTGTAGACAGGTGTCCCTGCAGACAGGTGTCCCTGTAGACAGGAGTCCAATTTGTAAGTCGTGGTGCTCTGGATAAGAGTGTCCCTGCAAATGACTTAAATGTAAATAATAAATGAGTCCCTGTAGACAGGAGTCCCTGTAGACAGGTGAACGTGGTGATAAGGGTGTCACTAGATGTGTGTTACTGATGTCTGAACTGACCATTTCAACAGGAGTCTCTGTAAGTCATAAACATCTGAATACCAAGTGGCTAAAAATACACAGTAGCTGCATAACAACAGGGGAATGTGATCAGGCCATGTCCTGTTCCCACACTGTCCCCATGCTGTCCTGAACTCCCTCCCCTTTAATATCCCACACTGTCCCCATGCTGTACTGAACTCCCTCCCCTTAATATCCCACACTGTCCCCATGCTGTCCTGAACGCCCTCCCTTTAATATCCCACACTGTCCCCATGCCTAACCTGTCCCTGAACTCCCTCCCCCATGCTGTCCTGGCCTCCCCTTTAATATCCCACACTGTCCCCATGCTGTCCTGAACGCCCTCCCCTTTAATATCCCACACTGTCCCCATGCTGTCCTGAACACCCTCCCCTTTAATATCCCACACTGTCCCCATGCTGTCCTGAACTCCCTCCCCTTTAATATCCCACACTGTCCCCATGCTGTCCTGAACTCCTCCCTTTAATATCCCACACTGTCCCCATGCTGTCCTGAACTCCCTCCCCTTTAATATCACACTGTCCCCATGCTGTCCTGAACGCCCTCCCTTTAATATCCCACACTGTCCCATGCTGTCCTGAACGCCCTCCCCTTTAATATCCCACACTGTCCCCATGCTGTCCTGAACGCCCTCCCCCTTAATATCCCACACTGTCCCCATGCTAACCTGACAGGCCATGTCCTCCCCTTTAATATCCCACACTGTCCCCATGCTGTCCTGAACGCCATCACCTTTAATATCCCAAACTGTCCCCATGCTGTCCTGAATGTCCTCCCTTTAATATCCCACACTGTCCCCATGCTGTCCTGAACGTTCCCCCTCCCCTTTAATATCCGACACTGTCCCCATGCTGTCCTGAACGTCCCTCCCCTTTAATATCCCAAACTGTCCCCACACTGTCCTGAACGCCCTCCCCTTTAATATCCCAAACTGTCCCCACACTGTCCTGAACGCCCTCCCCTTTAATATCCCAAACTGTCCCCACACTGTACTGAACGCCCCTCCCCTTTAATATCCCAAACTGTCCCCACACTGTCCCTGAACGCCCTCCCCTTTAATATCCCAAACTGTCCCCACACTGTCCTGAACGCCCTCCCCTTTAATATCCCAAACTGTCCCCACACTGTCCTGAACGCCCTCCCCTTTAATATCCCACACTGTCCCCATGCTGTCCTGAACTCCCTCACCTTTAATTTAATTCATGTTAACTGGGAAGCTTTAACCATAACCTACAGTAGAGAGACGAGATTTACTTTGGCTGTGATGAGAGGCTTCAAATACCAGCCTGCTGACCATTAATCCCAAAACAGATTTACTACTTGTGAGATATTTAGAAACGACACCGTAAGTGAAAGCAGGAGACGGTGACGGTGGGTCTGGCTGTCACCGGAGCTCACCGGAGCGCTGGGAAAAGGACGTGTGGTGAAAGTTGGGTGCAGTATATTACGTTCGAGGTGGCGGAGGGTGTACAGTGCTATATTACTGAGTGGATCACTGAGGATAAATCTTGCTCAACCTGGTGCTAAGCGCCACATTGTGTTTATGGCCTGTAGATGGCATGGGACACGACTAAAAAGTGAGGGCTGGAGAGGGAGGGCTGTGTCAGAGGGCTGGGGTCCTTTAAGAGGGTAAACAGAGGGCAGAGAGGGCTGGAGTCAGAGGGCTGTGTCAGAGGGCTGGTCGGAGGGCTGGGTCAGAGCTGGGTCAGAGGCCCAGTAGAGGGCTGGAGAGGTCAGAGGGTGGTGTCAGAGGGCTGGAGAGGAGGGCTGTGTCAGAGGGCTGGGTCAGACTGATGTCTGGCTGAGAGGAGGGCTGGCTGTCAGAGGGTCAGAGGCTGGGGTGGGGCCAGAGGGCTGGAGAGGTGGGGCAGAGGGCTGTGGTAGAGGGCTGGGTCAGAGGGCTGGGGTAGAGGGTGGGTCAGAGGGCTGGGTCAGAGGGCTTGGGTAGAGGTCTGGGTCAGAGGGCTGGGTCAGAGGGCTGGGGCAGAGGCTGGGGTCAGAGGGCTGTGTAGGGAGGGCTGGGTCAGAGGGGTCAACAGATAGAGCTGTCAGCAGGGGCTGGGTCAGAGGGCTGGGTAGAGGGCTGGGTCAGAGGGCTGGGGTCAGAGGGCTGGGGTAGATGGCTGGGTCAGGGGCTGGGGGAGGTCCTCAGAGGGCTGGGTCAGAGGGCTGGGGTAGAGGTCTGGGGTCAGAGGGCCTCAGAGGGCTGGGTCGGAGGGCTGGGGTAGAGGGCTGGGTCAGAGGGCTGGGGTGGAGGGCTTTGTCAGAGGGCTGGGGTAGAGGGCTGTGGAGGGCTGAGAGAGGGCTTGTCAGAGGGCTGGGGTAGAGGGCAAAGGCCAGGGGCTGGGGTAGAGGGCTGGGTCAGAGGGCTGGGGTAGAGGGCTGTGGTAGAGGGCTGTGGTAGAGGGCTGGGTCAGAGGGCTGTGTCAGAGGGCTGTGTCAGAGGGCTGGGGTCAGAGGGCTGGGGTAGAGGGCTGGGGTAGAGAGCTGGGTCAGAGGGCTGGGGTAGAGGGCTGGTCAGAGGGCTGGGTCAGAGGGCTGGGGTAGAGGTCTGGGTCAGAGGGCTGGTCAGAGGGCTGGGGTCAGAGGTCTGGGGTAGAGGGCTGGGTCAGAGGGCTGGGTCAGAGGGCTGTGTCAGAGGGCTGGGGTAGAGGGCTGGGTCAGAGGGCTGGGTCAGAGGTCTGGGGTAGAGGGCTGTGGTCAGGAGGGCTGGGTCAGAGGGCTGGGTCAGAGGGCTGGGGTAGAGGGCTGTAGAGGGCTGGGTCAGAGGGCTGGGGTAGAGGGTCTGGGTCACACTGGGTAGAGGGTCTGGGTCAGAGGGCTGTGAGGGCTGGGTCAGAGGGCTGGGGTAACAGGGCTGGGTCAGGCTGGGTCAGAGGGCTGGGGTAGAGGTCTGGGTCAGAGGGCTGGGTCAGAGGGTTGGGGGCAGAGGTCTGGGGTAGAGGGCCTGTGTCAGAGGGCTGGGGTAGGGCTGGGGAGGGCTGGGTCAGAGGGCTGGTGGAGGGCTTTGAACTGTGTCAGAGGGCTGTCAGAGGGCTAGAAACTGGGGCTGGTACAACCAGAGGGCTGTGTCCAGAGGGCTGGGGTAGAGGGCTGTGGTCAGAGGGCTCAGAGGGTCAGTAGAGATAACTGAGGGTCAGAGGGTCAGGTCAGAGGCTGGGTTAGAGGGCTGGGGTCAGAGGGCTGGGGTCAGAGGGCTGTGGGTAGAGGGCTGGGTCAGAGGGCTGGGGTAGAGGGCTGGGTCAGAGGGCTGGCCAGAGGGCTGGGGTCAGAGGGCAAAGGTAGAGGGCTGGGTAGAAACTGGGTCAGAGGGCTGGGTCAGAGGGCTGGGTAGAGGGCTGGGGTCAGAGGGGCTGTCAGAGGGCTGGGTCAGAGGGCTGGGTCAGAGGGCTGGGTCAGAGGGCTGGGGTGCTGGGGTCAGAGGGCTGGGTCAGAGGGCTGGGTCAGAGGGCTGGGTCAGAGGGCTGGGGTAGAGGGCTGGGTCAGAGGGCTGGGTCAGAGGGCTGGGTCAGGGAGCTGGGTCAGAGGAGCTGGGTCAGAGGGCTGGGGGTCAGAGGGCTGGGGTCAGAGGGCTGTGGTAGGGGCTGGGTCAAAGAGTCCCAGAGGGCCAGAGGGCTGGGGTAGAGCTGGGTCAGAGGGCTGGGTCAGAGGGCTGGGTAGAGGGCTGGGGTAGGGCTGGGTCAGACTAGAGGGCTGGGTCAGAGGGCTGGGTAGGGCTGGGTCAGAGGGCTGGGGGTAGCTGGGGAGAGGGCTGTGTCAGAGGGCTGGGTCAGGGCTGGGTCAGAGGGCTGGGTCAGAGGGGCTGGGGTAGAGGGCTGGGTCAGAGGGCTGGGGTAGAGCTTTGTGTGGGTCAGAGGGCAGAGGTACCAGAGGGCTGTGTCAGAGGGCTGGGGTAGGGCTGTGTCAGAGGGCTGGCAGGGGTAGAGGGCTGGGGTAGAGGGCTGGGTCAGAGGGCTGGGGTAGAGGCGCTGGGGTAGAGGGCTGGCAGAGGGGTGAGAGGGCTGGGGTAGAGGTCTGGGGTAGAGACTGTGAGCTCAGGGCTGGGTCAGAGGGCTGGGTCAGAGGGCTGGGTCAGAGGGCTGTAGAGGGTCAGAGGGCTGTGGTGGTCAGAGGGCTGGGTAGGGGCTGTGGTAGAGGAGCTGGGTCAATCTGGGTCAGAGGGCTGGGTAGAGGGCTGGGGTCAGAGGAGCTGGGTCAGAGGGCTCAGTAGAGGGCTCTGGTGTCAGAGGACTGGGCTGGGTCAGAGGGGGCTGGGTCAGAGGGGCCAGAGGGCTGGGTCAGAGGGCTGGGTCAGAGGGCTGGGGTAGAGGTCAGGAGGTCTGGGGTAGAGGGCTGGGTCAGTGGGCTGGGTCAGAGGCCTGGGGTAGAGGGTCAGGTCAGAGGGCTGGGTCAGAGGGTCAGTAGGTAGAGGGCTGTGGTCAGAGGGCTGTGGTAGAGGGCTGGGTCAGAGGGCTGTGTCAGAGGGTCAAAATAGAGCTGGAGTCAGAGGCTGGTCAGGGAGCTGTGGTCAGAGGGCTGGGGTAGAGGGCTGGGTCAGAGGGCTGGGTAGAGGGCTGGGGTAGAGACCTGTGGTCAGAGGGCTGTGTCAGAGGGCTGGGGTAGGAGAGCTGGGTCAGAGGGCTGGGGTAGAGGGCTGTGGTCAGAGAGCTGGGTAACAGAGGGCTGGGGTAGAGGGCTGGGTCAGAGGGCTGGGGTAGAGGGCTGTAGGAGGCTGGTCAGAGGGCTGGTGGTAGAGGGCTGGGTCAGAGGGCTGTGTCAGAGAGCTGTGTCAGAGGGCTGGGGTAGAGAGCTGGGTCAGAGGGCTGGGGTAGAGGAGCTGGGTCAGAGGGCTGTGTCAGAGGGCTGGGTCAGAGGGCTGGGGGGAGGGTCAGGGGAGGGCTGGGTAGAGGGCTGGGTCAGAGGGCTGTGTCAAGAGGGCTGGGTCAGAGAGCTGTGGTCAGAGGGCAGCAGAGGGTAGAGGGTGGGTCAGGAGGGCTGGGTCAGAGGGCTGGGGTAGAGGGCTGGGTCAGAGGAGCTGGGTCAGAGGTCTGGGGTAGAGGGTCAGAGGGGCTGTGAGCCAGAGGGCTGGGTCAGAGCTGGGGGGGCTGTGGTAGAGGGCTGGGGTCAGAGGGCTGGGCCAGAGGGCTGGGGTCAGAGGGCTGGGGTCAGAGGGCTGGGTCAGGAGGGCTGGGTCAGAGGGCTGTGTCAGGGCTGGGTCAGAGGGCTGTGGTAGAGGGCTGGGGTAGAGGGCTGGGGTAGAGAGCTGGGGTAGAGGGCTGGGTCAGAGGGCTGGGTCAGAGGGCTGGGTCAGAGGGCTGGGTCAGAGGGCTGGGTCAGAGGGTCAGTAGAGGGTCAGAGGCCTGGGTCAGTGGGAGCTGGGGTAGAGGGCTGTGGTAGAGGGCTGGGTCAGAGGGCTGGAAACAGAGGGCTGGGGTAGAGGGCTGTGGCCAGAGGGCTGGGGTAGAGGGCTGTGGTCAGAGGGCTGGGGGTAGAGGAGCTGTGTCAGAGGGCTGTGTCAGAGGGCTGTGGTCAGAGGGCTGTCAGAGGGCTGGGGTAGAGGGCTGTGTCAGAGGGCTGTGTCAGAGGGCTGTGTCAGAGGGCTGGGGTCAGAGGGCTGGGGTCAGAGGGCTGGGGTAGAGGGCTGGGGTCAGAGAGCTGTGTCAGAGGGCTGGGGTAGAGGGCTGTGGGCCAGAGGGCTGTGTCAGAGTAGAGAGCTGGGTAGAGGGCTGGGGTCAAGGGCTGGGGTCAACTGGGAGTAGAGGGCAGGGTAGAGGGCTGGGTCAGAGGGCTGGGGTAGAGGGCTGGGGTAGAGAGCTAGATCAGAGGGCTGGGGTAGAGGAGCTGGGTCAGAGGAGCTGGGGTAGAGGGCTGTGGTAGAGGGCTGTGGTAGAGGAGCTGGGTCAGAGGGCTGGGTCAGAGGGCTGGGGTAGAGGGCTGGGGTAGAGGGCTGGGTAGAGGGCTGGGTCAGAGGGCTGGGTAGAGAGGCTGTGGTAGAGGGCTGTGTCAGAGGGCTGTGGAGAGCTGTGGTAGAAGACTGGGGTAGAGGGCTGGGTCAGAGGGCTGGGGTAGAGGGCTGGGTCAGAGGGCTGGGTCAGAGGGCTGGGTCAGAGGGCTGTGTCAGGGGCTGGGTCAGAGGGCTGTGGTAGAGGGCTGGGTAGAGGGCTGGGGTAGAGAGCTGGGGTCAGAGGGCTGGGTCAGAGGGCTGGGTCAGAGGAGCTGGGCTCAGAGGGCTGGGTCAGAGGGCTGGGTAGAGGGCTGGGTCAGAGGGCTGGGGTCAGAGGGCTGGGTCAGAGGAGCTGGGTCAGAGGGCTGGGTCAGAGAGCTGTGGTAGAGGGCTGGGTCAGAGGGAAGGTCAGAGGGCTGGGTCAGAGGGCTGGGGTAGAGGGCTGGGTCAGGCTGGGTCAGGAGGGCTGGGGCAGAGGGCTGGGGCAGAGGGCTGGGTCAGAGGGCTCAGGCAGAGGGCTGGGGTAGAGGGCTGGGGTAGAGGGGTCATCAGAGGGCTGGGGTAGAGGGCTGGGTCAGAGGGCTGGGGTAGGGGGCTGGGGTAGAGGGCAGGGAGAGGGCTGTGGTAGAGAGCTGTGTCAGAGGGCTGGGGTAGAGGGCTGTGTCAGAGGGCTGGGGTAGAGAGCTGTGTCAGAGGGCTGTGTAGAGGGCTGTGTCAGAGGCTGGAGAGGGCTGTGTCAGAGGGCTGTGTCAGAGGGCTGGGGTAGAGGGCTGTGTCAGAGGGCTGGGGTAGAGCTGGAGGCCAGAGGGCTGGGGTCAACAGAGGGCTGGGGTCAGAGAGCTGTGTCAGAGGGCTGGGGTAGAGGTCTTGCCAGAGGGCTGGGTAGAGAGCTG
The DNA here is from genome assembly GCF_034236695.1 of Oncorhynchus nerka. Lineage (NCBI taxonomy): Eukaryota > Metazoa > Chordata > Actinopteri > Salmoniformes > Salmonidae > Oncorhynchus > Oncorhynchus nerka. Next base: position 45,291 of record NW_027040487.1, read on the forward strand.
GGTCAGGGCTAACAAAACAGAGGGTCTGGGGCAGAGGGCTGGGGTAGAGGCAGTGGTAGAGGGCTGGGTCAGAGGGCTGTGGTCAGAGGGCAGACAGAGGGCTGGGTCAGAGGGCTGGGTCAGAGGGCTGGGGTAGAGGGCTGGGTCAGAGGGCTGGGTCAGAGGGCTGGGGTAGAGGGGGCAGGGGTAGAGGGCTGGGTCAGGGGGCTGGGTCAGAGGACTGTGGTAGAGGGCTGGGGTAGAGGGCTGGGTCAGAGGGTCTGGGTCAGAGGGCTGGGTAGAGGGCTGGGGGTCAGCAGCTGGGTCAGAGGGCTGGGGTAGAGGAGCTGGGTCAGAGAGCTGGGGTAGAGGGGTGGGGGGAGGGCTGGGTAGAGGGCTGGGTCAGAGAGGGCAGAGGGTCAGAGGGCAGAGGGTCAGAGGGCTGGGTCAGAGGTCTGGGGTAGAGGGCTGGGTCAGAGGGCTGGGTCAGAGGGCTGGGTCAGAGGGAGGGCTGGGTCAGAGGGCTGGGTCAGAGGGCTGGGGTCAGAGGGCTCAGAGGCTGGGGTAGAGGGCTGGGTCAGAGGGCTGGGTCAGAGGGCTGGGTCAGAGGGCTGGGGTAGAGGGCTGGGTCAGAGGGCTGGAGTCAGAGGGCTGGGGTAGAGGGCTGGGTCAGGAGCTGGGTCAGAGGCTGGGGTAGAGGGCTGGGGTAGAGGGCTGTGTCAGAGGGCTGTCAGAGGGCTGGGTCAGAGGGTCAGGTAGAGACTGTGGGGCTGGGTCAGAGGGCTGGGTCAGAGGGCTGGGTCAGAGGGCTGGGGTAGAGGGCTGTGTCAGAGGGCTGGGGTAGAGGGCTGTGTCAGAGGGCTGGGGTAGAGGGCAGGTCAGAGGGCTGAGTAGAGGGTACAGACTGGGCCAACAGAGGGCTGGGGTAGAGGGCTGTGTCAGAGGGCTGTGGTAGAGGGCTGGGTAGAGGGTTGGGGTAGAGGGCTGTGTCAGAGGGCTGTGGTCAGAGGGCTGGGTCAGAGGGCTGGGGTAGAGGCTGGGTCAGAGGGCTGGGTCAGAGGGCTGGGGTCAGAGGGCTGGGGTAGAGAGACAATCAGAGAGCTGGGGTAGAGGGCTGGTCAGAGGGCTGTGTCAAGAGGGCTGGGTCAGAGGTCTGGGTAGAGGCAGATGTCAGCAGTCTGGAGAGGGCTGGGTCAGAGGGCTGGGTCAGAGGGCTGGGTCAGAGGGCTGGGGTAGAGGGCTGGGTCAGAGGGCTGGGTCAGAGGGCTGGGTCAGAGGGTCTGGAGTAGAGGGCTGAGAGGGCAGTCAGAGGGCTGGGGTCAGAGGGCTGGGTCAGAGGGTCTGGGGTAGAGGGCAGGTCAGAGGGCTGGGTCAGAGGGCTGGGGTAGATGGGCTGGGTCAGAGAGGGCTGGGTCAGAGGGCTGTGTCAGGGGGCTGGGTAGCAGAGGTCTGGGGTAGAGGGCTGGGTCAGAGGGCTGGGTCAGAGGGTCAGCAGGGCTGGGTCAGAGGCTGGGTCAATAGAGGGCTGAGAGGGAGGGTAGAGGGCTGGGTAGAGGGCTGGGTAGAGGGCTGGGTAGAGGGCTGGGGTCAGAGGGCTGGGGTAGAGGGCTGGGTCAGAGGAGGGCTGGGTCAGAGGGTGGGGTAGAGGGGTCAGTCAGAGGGCTGTGTCAGAGGGCTGTGGTAGAGGGCTGGGTCAGAGGGTGCGGTCAGAGGGTCAGTCAGAGCTGGGTCAGAGGGCTGGGTCAGAGGGCTGGGTCAGAGGGCTGGGTCAGAGGGCTGGGTCAGAGGGACACAGAGGGCTGGGTCAGGGCTGGGTCAGAGGGCTGGGGTCAGAGGGCTGGGGTAGAGGGCTGGGTCAGAGGGCTGGGGTGGCAGAGGGCTGTGTCAGAGGGCTGGGGTCAGAGGGCTGGGGTAGAGGGCTGTGTCAGGGCTGGGGTAGTAGAGGGGTCAGAGGGCTGGGGTCAGAGGGCTGGGGTAGAGGCTGGGGTCAGAGGGCTGGGGCAGAGAGCTGGGTCAGAGGGCTGGGGTCAGAGGGCTGGAGATCAGAGGGCTGGGGTAGGGAGCTGTGTCAGAGGGCTGGGGTCAGAGGGCTGAGGTAGAGAGCTGGGGTCAGGGCTGGGGTAGAGGGCTGTGTAGAGGGTCAGGTCAGAGGGCTGGGGTAGAGGTGTCAGAGGGCTGGGGTAGAGGAGCAGTCAGGGGCAGGGGTCAGAGGGCTGGGAGTAGGGGCTGGGGCAGAGGAGCTGTGTCAGAGAGCCAGGTCAGAGGGCTGGGTCAGAGGGTCAACAGAGGGCTGGGGTAGAGAGCTGGGGCAGAGGGGCTGGGTCAGAGGGTCAGAGGGCTGTGTCAGTGGTCAGAGGGTCAGCAGGGGTCAACAGGAGCTGGGTCAGGGCTGTGGTCAGAGGGGTGGGTCAGAGGGCTGGGTCAGAGGGCTGTGGTAGAGGGCTGTGGTAGAGGGCTGGGTCAGAGGGCTGGGTCAGAGGGCTGGGGGTAGAGGAGCTGGGTCAGGGTCATCAGAGGCTGGGTCAGAGGGCTGGGGTAGAGGGCAAGAGGGCTGTGTCAGAGGGCTGTGTCAGAGGGCTGTGGCAGAGGGCTCATCAGAGGGTCAGAGGGCTGGGTCAGAGGGCTGGGGCAGAGGGCTGGGTCAGAGGGCTGTGTCAGAGGGCTGGGTCAGAGGGCTGGGGTAGAGGAGGCAGGGGAGAGGGTGGGTCAGAGGGCTGGGGTAGAGGGCTGGGTCAGAGGGCTGGGTCAGAGGGCTGGGTCAGAGGGCTGTGGCAGAGGGCTGGGTCAGAGGGCAGGGAGCAGATAACAGAGGTCTGGGGTAGAGGGCTGGGTCAGAGGGCTGGGCAGAGGGCTGGGTCAGAGGGCTGGGTCAGAGGGCTGGGGTAGAGGGCTGGGTCAGAGAGCTGTGGTCAGAGGGCTGGGTCAGAGGATGGGGTAGAGGGCTGGGTCAGAGGGCTGGGCCAGAGGGCTGGGTCAGAGGGCGGGGTAGAGGGCTGGGTCAGAGGGCTGTGTAGAGGGCTAGTGGTCAGCAGGGCTGGGGTAGAGGGCTGGGCTCAGAGGGCTGGGTCAGAGGCTGGGGTCAGAGGGCTGGGTCAGAGGGCTGGGCTGAGGGCTGGGGTAGAGGGCTGGGGTCAGAGGGTGGGGTAGAGGGCTGGGTCAGAGGGCTGGGTCAGAGGGCTGGGTCAGAGGGCTGGGGCAGAGGGCTGTGTCAGAGGGCTGTAGAGGGCTGGGTCAGAGGGCTGGGTCAGAGGGCTGGGGTAGTCAGGGGCTGGGGTAGAGGGGCTGGGTCAGAGGGCAGCAGAGGGGGTCAGAGGGAGGGCTGGGTCAGAGGGCTGGGTCAGAGAGCTGTGGCAGAGGGCTGGGTCTGGGGTAGGGCTGGGTCAGAGGGCTGGGTCAGAGAGCTGGGGTAGAGGGCTGGGTCAGAGGGCTGGGTGGGGGTAGAGGGTCAGTCAGAGGGCTGGGGTCTAGAGGGCTGGGGTAGAGGGCTGTGTCAGAGGGCTGTGGTAGAGGGCTGGGTCAGGGCTGGGTCAGTAGAGGGTCAGGTCAGAGGGCTGGCAGAGGGCAGGAGTCAGAGGGCTGTGGTAGAGGGCTGGGTCAGAGGGCTGGGTCAGAGGGCTGGGTCAGAGGGCTGGGGTAGAGGGCTGGTGTCAGGGGGCTGGGTCAGAGGGCAGTCAGGGCTGGGGCAGAGGGCTGGGTCAGAGGGCTGGGTAGGGCTGTGTCATGGGCTGGGGTAGGAGGGCTGGGGTAGAGGGCTGGGTCAGAGGGCTGGGGTAGAGGGCTGGGTCAGAGAGGGCTGGGGTCAGTGGGCTGGGGTCAGAGGGCTGGGGTAGAGGGCTGTGGTAGAGAGCTGGGTCAGAGGGCTGGGGTAGAGGACTGGGTCAGAGGGTGGGGTAGAGAGCTGTGTCAGAGGGCTGGGGTAGAGGGCTGCCAGAGGGCTGGGGTAGAGATGGCTGGAGTCAGAGAGCTGTGTCAGAGGGCTGGGGTAGAGGGTCAGAGGCTGGGGTAGAGCTGTGTCAGAGGGCTGGGGTAGAGGGGCTGGGGTAGAGGGCTGGGTCAAGAGGGTCAGAGGGCTGGGTCAGAGGGTGGGTCAGAGGGTCAGTAGGGCTGTGGTAGATGGCTGTAGAGGGCTGGGTCAGAGGGGCTGGGTCAGAGGGCTGGGGTAGAGGGCTGGGGGAGAGAGCTGGGTCAGAGGGCTGGTGTCAGAGGGCTGGGGTAGAGGGCTGTGTCAGAGGCTGGGGTCAGAGGGCTGTGTCAGAGGGCTGGGGTAGAGGGCTGGGGTAGAGGGCTGGGGTCAGAGGGCTGGGTCAGAGGGCTGGGGCAGAGGGCAGGTCCAGAGGGTCAGAGGGCTGTGTCAGAGGGCTGCAGGAGTAGTCAGGGCTGGTGTAGAGGGCTGGGTCAGAGGGCTGGGGTAGAGGGCTGTGTGAGAGGGCTGTGGTAGAGGGCTGGGGTCAGAGGGCAGGGTCAGAGGGCCAGAGGGCTGTAGGAGCTAGGTCAGAGGGGCTGGGGTAGAGGGCTGGGGTAGAGGGCTGGGGTAGAGGGCTGGGTCAGAGGGCTGTGGTAGAGGGCTGGGGCAGAGGGCTGGGTCAGAGGGCTGGGTCAGAGGGCTGGGGTAGAGGGCTGGGGTAGAGGGCTGGGTCAGAGGGCTGGGGTAGAGGGCTGGGGTAGAGGGCTGTGTCAGAGGGCTGTGTCAGAGGTCTGTGGTAGAGGGCTGGGGTAGAGGGCTGGGTCAGAGGGCTGGGTCAGAGGGCTGGGTCAGAGGGCTGTGTCAGAGGGCTGGGTCAGAGGGCTGGGGTAGAGGACTGGGGTAGAGAGCTGGGGTAGAGGGCTGGGTCAGAGGGCTGGGTCAGAGGGCTGGGTCAGAGGGCTGGGTCAGAGGGCTGGGTCAGAGGGCAGGGTCAGAGGGCTGGGTCAGAGGTCTGGGGTAGAGGGCTGGGTCAGAGGGCTGGGTCAGAGGGCTGGGTCAGAGGGCTGTGTCAGAGGGCTGGGTCAGAGAGCTGTGGTAGAGGGCTGGGTCAGAGGGCTGGGTCAGAGGCTGGGGTCAGAGGGCTGGGTCAGGGGTAGAGGGTGGGTCAGAGCTGGGTCAGAGGGCCTGGGGTAGAGGGCTGGGTAGAGGGCTGGGTCAGAGGGCTGGGGTGGAGGGCTAGTCAGAGGGCTGGGTCAGAGGGCTGGGGCAGGCTGGGCAGAGGGTCAGCAGAGGGCTGGGGTAGAGGGGGTAGGGAGCTGTGGTAGAGGGCTGTGTCAGAGGGCTGTGGTCAGAGGGCTGGGTCAGAGGGCTGGGGTAGAGGGCTGGGTCAGAGGGCTGGGGTAGAGGGCTGGGTCAGAGGTCCAGCAGGTAGAGGGCTGGGTCAGCAGAGAGGGCTGTGTCAGAGGGCTGTGGTAGGGGCTGGGTCAGAGGGCTGGGTCAGAGAGGGCTGGGGTAGAGGGCTGGGGTCAGAGGGCTGGGTCAGAGGGCTAGAGGTGGGAGCTGTGTCATGTGGCTGGGGTGAGGGCTGGGGTAGAGGGCTGTGTCAGAGGGCTGGGGTAGAGGGCTGTGTCAGAGGGCTGGGTCAGAGGGCTGGGGTAGAGGACTGGGGTAGAGAGCTGGGGTAGAGGGCTGGGTCAGAGGGCTGGGTCAGAGGGCTGGGTCAGAGGGCTGGGTCAGAGGTCTGGGGTAGAGGGCTGGGTCAGAGGCTGGGTCAGAGGGCTGGGTCAGAGGGCTGGGGTAGAGGGCTGGGTCAGAGGGCTGGGTCAGAGGGCTGGGGTAGAGGGCTGGGGTGGAGAGGGGTGCTGATAGTAGAGGGCTGTGTCAGAGGGCTGTGGTAGAGGGCTGGGTCAGAGGGCTGGGGTCAGAGGGCTGTGTCAGAGGGCTGTGGTAGAGGGCTGGGTCAGGGGCTGGGGCAGAGGGCAACAGGTAGAGGGCTGTGTCAGAGGGCTGGGTAGAGGGCTGGGTCAGAGGGCTGGGTCAGAGGGCTGGGTTCAGAGGGCTGGGGTAGAGGGCTGGGTCAGAGGCCCAGGCCAGAGGGCTGTGTCAGAGGTCTGGGGCAGAGGGCTGGGTCAGTCAGGGGCTGGGTCAGAGGAGCAACTGGGTCAGAGGGCTGGGTCAGAGGGCTGGGCCAGAGAGCTGTGGTCAGAGGGCTGGGTCAGAGGGCTGGGTCAGAGGGCTGGGTCAGAGGGCTGGGGTAGAGGGCTGGGTCAGAGGGCTGGGTCAGAGGGCTGGGTCCAGAGGGCTGGGGTAGAGGGCTGGGGTAGATGGCTGTGTCAGGAGGGCTGTGGTAGAGGGCTGGGTAACAGAGGGCTGGGGTAGAGGGCTGGGTCAGAGGGCTGTGGTAGAGGGTCAGAGGGTCAGAGGGCTGGGGTCAGAGGGCTGGGGTAGAGGGCTGTGGTAGAGGGCTGTGGTAGAGGGCTGGGTCAGAGGCTGTCAGAGGGCAGGGTGGGTCAGTCAGAGGGCTGGGGTAGAGGGCTGGGGTAGGGGCTGGGCTGGGGTAGGGTAGAGGGCTGTGTCAGAGGGCTGTGGTAGAGGGCTGGGTCAGAGGGCTGGGGCAGAGGGGCAGAGCTGTGGTCAGAGGGCTGTGGTAGGGGCTGGGTCAGATGGGCTGGGCCCAGAGGGCTGGGTAGAGGGCAACAGATATCAGCTGTGGTAGGGGCTGTGGTAGAGGGCTGGGTCAGGAGGGCAGTGTGTCAGAGGGCTGGGGTAGAGGGTCATAGAGGGTCATGCAGATAATAAGCCCGGGTCAGAGGGCAGGGTCAGGCAGAGGGTAGAGGGCTGGGGTAGAGACTGGGTCAGAGGGCTGGGGTAGAGGGCTGGGTCAGAGGGCTGGGTAGAGGCTGGGGTAGGGCTGGGTAGAGGGCTGGGGTAGAGGGCTGCCAGAGGGATGGGGTGGCTAGAGGGCTGGGTCAGAGGGCTGGGGTAGAGGGCTGGGTCAGGGTCAGGGAGGGCTGTGGTAGAGGGCTGGGTCAGAGGGCTGGGGTAGAGGGTCATCAGTGGTAGAGGGCTGTCAGAGGGCTGATAGAGGGCTGTCAGAGGGCTGGGTCAGAGGGCTGGTCAGAGGGCTGGGTCAGAGGGCTGGGTCAGAGGAGCTGTGGCAGAGGGCTGGGTCAGAGGGCTGGGTCAGAGGGCTGGGGTAGAGGGCTGGTGGCAGAGGGTTGGGGTAGAGGGCTGGGGCAGAGGGCAACAGAGGGCTGTGGTAGAGGGCTGGGTCAGAGGGCTGGGGTAGAGGGCTGTGGTCAGAGGGCTGTGGTAGAGGGCTGGGTCAGAGGGCTGGGGTAGAGGGCTGGGGCAGGGGAGAGGGCTCAGGAGGGCTGTGGTAGGGTCAGAGGGCTGGGTCAGAGGGCTGGGTCAGAGGGCTGGGATAGAGGGCTGGGGTAGAGGGCTGGGTCAGAGGGCTGTGTCAGAGGGCTGGGTCAGAGGTCTGGGGTAGAGGGCTGGGTCAGAGGGCTGGGTCAGAGGGCTGGGTCAGAGGGCTGGGTCAGAGGGCTGGGTCAGAGAGAGCTGTGGTAGAGGGCTGGGTCAGAGGGCTGGGTCAGAGGGCTGGGTCAGAGGGCTGGGGTAGAGGGCTGGGTCAGAGGGCTGGGTCAGAGGGCTGGGGTAGAGGGCTGGGGTAGAGGGCTGGGGTAGAGGGCTGTGTCAGAGGGCTGTGGTAGAGGGCTGGGTCAGAGGGCTGGGGTAGAGGGCTGTGTCAGAGGGCTGTGGTAGAGGGCTGGGTCAGAAATAGAGGGTGGGGCAGAGGGCTGTGTCAGAGGGCTGTGGTAACAGAGGGTGGGTCAGAGGGGTGTCAGAGGGCTGGGGTAGAGGGTGGGGTAGAGGGCTGGGTAGAGGGTGTGTCAGAGGGCTGGGGTAGAGGGCTGGGGTAGAGGGCTGTGTCAGAGGGCTGGGTAGAGGGCTGGATAAGGCAGAGGGTAGAGGGCAGATAATAACAGAGGGCTGGGGCAGAGGGCTGGGCCCAGAGGGTGACAGAGCTGGGGAGGGATGTGGGTAGAGGGCTGGGTCAGAGGGCCAAGAGGAGGGTCAGACAGGTAGAGGGCTGGGTCAGAGGGCTGGGGTAGAGGGCTGGGGTCCAGAGGGCCAACAGAGGGCTGGGTAGAGGGCTGTGTCAGAGGGCTGGGTCAGAGGGCTGGGTCAGAGGGCTGGGTCAGAGGGCTGGGTCAGAGAGCTGTGGTAGAGGGCTGGGTCAGAGGGCTGGGTCAGAGGGCTGGGTCAGAGAGCTCAACAGAGGGCTGGGTCAGAGGGCTGGGTCAGAGGGCTGGGTCAGAGGGCTGGGGTAGAGGGGCTGGGTCAGAGGGCTGGGTCAGAGGGTGGAGTAGAGTGGGCAGAGAGGGCTGGGTCAGAGGGTCAGGCAGAGGGTCTGGGTCAGAGCTGTGGGGAGAGGGCTCAGTCAGGGCTGGTCAGGGCAGATCAAGCTGGTAGATGGCTAGGTCAGAGGGCTGGGGTAGGAGCTGGGTCAGAGGCTGGGCAGAGAGCTGTGGTAGAGGCTGTGGTAGGAGGCTGGGTAGAGGAGCTGGGTCAGAGGAGCTGGGTCAGAGGCTGTGGTAGAGGAGCTGGGGTAGAGGGCTGGGTCAGAGGAGCTGTGAGGCTGTAGAGGGCTGGGTCAGAGAGGGCTGGGTCAGAGGGCTGTGAGAGGTCAGAGGAGCTGTGAGTAGAGGGCTGGGGTAGAGGGCTGGGTCAGAGGAGCTGGGTCAGAGGCTGGGGTAGAGGGCTGGGTCAGAGGAGCTGGGTCAGAGGGCTGGGTAGGAGCTGGGTCAGAGGCTGGAGTAGGCTGTAGTCAGAGGCTGGGTCAGAGAGCTGTGGTCAGAGGAGCTGGGGTCAGAGGGCTGGGTCAGAGGCTGGGTAGAGGGCTGGGTCAGAGGGCTGGGGTAGAGGGCTGGGTCAGAGGGCTGGGTCAGAGGGCTGGGGTAGAGGGCTAGGGTAGAGGACTGGAGTAGGAGGCTGGGTCAGAGGGCTGGGGTAGAGGGCTGGGTCAGAGGGCTGTGGGTAGAGGGCTAGGAGTCAGAGGGCTGGGTAGAGGGTCAGTAGAGGGCTGGGTCAGAGGGCTGGGTAGGGCTGTGGTAGAGGGCTGGGGTCAGAGGAGCTGGGGTAGAGGGCTGGGTAGGGCTGGGGTAGAGGGCTGTGGTAGAGGAGCTGGGGTAGAGGGCTGGGGTAGAGGGCTGTGGTAGAGGAGCTGGGGTAGAGGGCTGTGGTCAGAGAGGCTGGGAGTAGAGGCTGGGTAGAGGGCTGGTAGAGGAGCTGTGGTAGAGGGCTGGGGTAGAGGGCTGGGTAGAGGGCTGTGGTAGAGGGCTGGGGTAGAGGGCTGTGGTAGAGGGCTGTGGTCAGAGGGCTGTGGTAGAGGGCTGGGGTCAGAGGGCTGGGTCAGAGGGCTGGGAGTAGAGGGCTGGGGTAGAGGGCTGGGTCAGAGGGGCTGGGTCAGAGGGCTGGGGTAGAGGGCTGTGGTAGAGGGCTGTGGTAGAGGGCTGGGGTAGAGGGCTGGGTCAGAGGAGCTGGGGTAGAGGGCTGGGTCGAGGAGCTGGGGTAGAGGGCTGGGTCAGAGGGCTGGGTCAGAGGGCTGTGGTAGAGGGCTGGGGTAGAGGGCTGGGTCAGAGGGCTGTGGTAGAGGGCTGGGGTAGAGGGCTGGGGTAGAGGGCTGGGGTAGAGGGCTGGGTCAGAGGGCTGTGGTAGAGGGCTGGGGTAGAGGGCTGGGTAGAGGCTGAGTCAGAGGGCTGGGGTAGGGGCTGGGTAGAGGGCTGGAGTCAGAGGGCTGGGGTAGAGGAGCTGAGTCAGAGGGCTGGGGTAGAGGGCTGGGTCAGAGGGCTGGGTCAGAGGAGCTGTGGTAGAAGGGCTGGGGTAGAGGGCTGAGGTCAGAGGGCTGTGGTAGAGGGCTGGTGTAGAGGGCTGGGGTAGAGGGCTGGGGTAGAGGGCTTGGTCAGAGGGCTGTGGTAGAGGGCTGGGGTAGAGGGCTGTGGTAGAGGGCTGGGTCAGAGGGCTGGGGTAGAGGGCTGGGGTAGAGAGCTGGGTCAGAGGGCTGGGGTAGAGGGCTGTGTCAGAGGGCTGGGGTAGAGAGCTGGGGTAGAGGGCTGGGTCAGAGGGCTGGGGTAGAGGGCTGTGTCAGAGGGCTGTGGTAGAGGGCTGGGGTAGAGAGCTGGGGTAGAGAGCTGGGTCAGAGGGCTGTGTCAGAGGGCTGGGGTAGAGAGCTGTGTCAGAGGGCTGGGGTAGAGGGCTGGGGTAGAGAGCTGTGTCAGAGGGCTGGGGTAGAGGGCTGGGGTAGAGAGCTGGGTAGAGAGCTGGGGTATAGGAGCTAGGAGAGAGCTGAGTAGAGAGCTGGGGTAGAGAGCTGGGGTAGAGAGCTGGGGTATAGAGCTGGGGTAGAGAGCTGGGGTATAGAGCTGGGGTAGAGAGCTGGGGTAGAGAGCTGGGGTATAGAGCTGGGGTAGAGAGCTGGGGTATAGAGCTGGGGTAGAGAGCTGGGTCAGAGGGCTGTGTCAGAGGGCTGGGGTAGAGAGCTGGGGTAGAGGGCTGGGTGAGAGGGACAGTGTAGAGCTTGGTAGAGAGGGATGGTGTTATGTCTCCTCCTGTCTCAGCCTCCCAGTATTTGCTCTGCAGTAGTTACCTGGTGATTCTCTCCTCCTAGTTGGTGACGCTCTCTCTAATTTAAACTCTTTCACTTTCTCTGTTTTTCTTTCTTTTCTCCTCTCTCTCACTCTCTCAGGGACTGAGCCTAAGGACCCGCCATGCCAGACTACCTGGCATGGTGACTCATTGTAATCCCCATTACTGACGTGCTGCTGTTGGGTTTGCTGTTTCTGCCTCGGCTGTAGATCGACCTGTTCCTGATTCTGTCTAGACCTGCTGTTTCAACTCTCCCTAGAGACAACAGGACGGTAGAGATACCTCTTGATTGGCTATGAAAAACCTTTGACATTTATTCCTGAGGGGATTGCTGACTTGTTGCACCCTCTGCTCCTGATGACTAGTATCGACCTGCAGTGATCTATGAACATTTTGAACATCTTGGCCATGTTCTGTTATAATCTCCTGCTGGTCATCTATGAACATTTGAACATCTTGGCCATGTTCTGTTATAATCTCCTGCTGGTCATCTATGAACATTTGAACATCTTGGCCATGTTCTGTTATAATCTCCTGCTGGTCATCTATGAACATTTGAACATCTTGGCCATGTTCTGTTATAATCTCCTGCTGGTCATCTATGAACATTTGAACATCTTGGCCATGTTCTGTTATAATCTCCTGCTGGTCATCTATGAACATTTGAACATCTTGGCCATGTTCTGTTATAATCTCCTGCTGGTCATCTATGAACATTTGAACATCTTGGCCATGTTCTGTTCTAATCTCCTGTTGGTCATCTTTGAACATTTGAACATCTTGGCCATGTTCTGTTATAATCTCCTGCTGGTCATCTATGAACATTTGAACATCTTGGCCATGTTCTGTTATAATCTCCTGCTGGTCATCTATGAACATTTGTTATCTTGGCCACATGTTCTGTTATAATCTCCACTGGTCATGCTGAACATTTGGTGTCTGTGTGTTTCTGTTGTAATCTCCTGCTGGTCATCTGTAGAACAATTTGAACTTATCTTTTATTGTTGTTTCCAAATCATTTGATTCATCTTTGTTATAATCTCCTGCTGGTCATCTATGAACATTTGACATCTGGCCATGTTCTTATTTATAATCTCTGCTGGTCATCTATGAACATTTGAACATCTTGGCCATGTTCTGTTATAATCTCCACCATTTACCAGAAGGGGACTGGCACCTCATAGCCTGGTTCCTCTCTAGGTTTCTTCCTAGGTTTTGGCCTTTCTAGAGTTTTTCCTAGCCACCGTGCTTCTACACCTGCATTGCTTGCTGTTTGGGGTTTTAGGCTGGGTTTCTGTACAGCACTTTAAGATATCAGCTGATGTACGAAGGGCTATATAAATACATTTGATTTGATTTGTGTGATATAGAGTATGATGTGGACTGAGGTGGTCAAGATGAAAGGATTGGTTGAGGACTTCTGTGTTTAAATGAATGGTCTAAGTGCTGCTGGGACACGTCCACATCTAAGCATTTCACTTTTCATCTGTGTTCAGGTCATGTTCAGTTAAAAGTTATATGAAGGTGTCAAAATACAGCAGAGGACCTTTCTGTTGTTGGATGTAGAAGCTCATTGTTCACTGTCAATCTGAAGAATTCAACTTAATAAACTGCCTCTTCAGAGAGATTAAAGACGCGGTGTAATTTGATTAAGTCAACGGGGATGAGGGAACCACAGATGGGGGAATAATCTCTTCCAGCTCCTCATTAGAGAGAGAATCCAGCCCTCTCTATCTCCCGGGTGGCATCAGTATGAAAGAGGCTTCTCTGTGTATTTAAACATCCCCTGCTCCGTGTGCTGCTGAAAAGAGGGCAGAGACACGTTCTGGAATCATTTACATGTTCAATCAGGAAGATGTTTGTTCTCCTCGTGGCCTTTATGAAGGGAACTATCTGCTGCTCCTTCTCCACCAACCGAAGAGGTGACAGAGAGATGAACCAACTAGCTACAGAATGAAAACCAGCTGAGCTCACCTGCTCGCTCTGTGATATTAGTCAGGAATATTAAATCTCATTCCAAACTCAGACATTTCCTGTCAGATGTCATATTCTGTCTGGAGTCAGGTGTGCATCACACTGTCCCCTCCTACCTGCTCTCAAAACCATGATGTCTAGTTATGGAGACTGAAATCCTGAGACGGACATTCACAGAGAATCCCTCTCCCTGGCGACTGGCGACAGAGTGAGGTTCATTTATTTTCCAAGCCAGTTCTCTTTTCAAAATGGATTCCGATTCCGTGGAGGTGTTGAATCCAGGATCGTTATCGGCCTGCTATCGTTCAGGACCAGCCAGCACAAATGGCCAGTTTTTTGGGAGAATAAAACATATGAATTAAACTTCATAAGTTTATCTGGTCTTTGATATGTAGAAAGCCAGAGGTTTTATTTCCACATTAAACCCTCTTCTATTGCCTCTTTGATTCATGCAGGTTATAAAGCCGGGGTCCACCAGGTATAGAGCGCTATGGTTAGTTTAACCCATGCTGCAGCTTACAGACCTTATTTTGCACAGGTTCTGAAGAATTTCATTATAAAAGGCGGCCGTATGCATTGAAATACTGTCGGCGAGCAGGGGTCATGTAGCCCGATACTGAATTTCCCTCTCCCTTGTGCAATCTTAATTGTCTGTCATTTCTATGCAGCGCCGTCTGTGGGGCTCAAATAAAACCTATGGAAACATGAAGATTGGAGCGCCCCCCCCCCTCACTTTCATCAAGGATGTCTTTCCATCCCTAATGCTGACTACCCAGGGTTAGTGTTACGCTGCTCCATCTGTGCTAGCTCTTGTTTCAGCCACGCAACACTCCGTCTGGGCAGAGGACTAATCCAGGAGCCCAGCTCAGGCAAATACCTCGGCACTGAAACTGTTACCGACTCTACCTCCTTCTCTACGCTTTCCTTCCTTCGCCTGGTTTCCCTGTTTTTCGGAGATTCACGGGACCCCAAGATGCTGTTGACAGATGGCTGAGCTGATGCCACGAAGAATTACTGTAATTATGCCTGTCATTGCTTCCTACAACGCTTGACCTCAGGGCCTTTCCAAACATCTCCGTTGCTCTGCTCTCCAATACCTCCTTGTTGTTTAATCACAGTCTCACTACAAAGCCTGCTTAGACTGCATTCTTAAAAGTGTGAAAGGCAGAGTCTAGCGGGGGGAGACTTCAGCTCACTCAGGTCTGCCTCTACCCTTACCTTCACTGTTGGTTACCGGGAAACATAACCAATGTCCTGTCCTTCAAACTTTCCCCGACATCCTTTGATCCTGCATTACTTTGAATTACTTTGAGCTCATTGTCAACCTTGCAGCCTTTCCTTCTGCCACAACTCCCCTTCTCAAACATCTATACATAAACATGTGCT